>NC_056725.1:1583947384-1583984884 GCF_019279795.1 Protopterus annectens
CACTTCTGTTGATTTCCAGGCTGCTACCGAGACCCTTTTGGAGTCCGGTATGCCGTAACACTCTTCATCGACTAAGGATCCTGCGGATGTCTCTACCTTGGATGGGTCCGGAGCAGCTGAGCAGGCACCAGCTTCCAAGGAAGTATTTCACACTACCCTTTCTCGACACAGAACGACGACTTTCGCTTCTACCGTTCTTTCGAAAACTACCGAGTTTCCTAGGCCCAAGGTACAAACCACACCTAAGAAACCGACGACCCACTCTCAGGCGCCTGCTACTTTGCCTTAGTCTCAAATGCTTAAAATGGCAGAAGACCTTATAATGCTGATCAGGGAAAGCCAAGCTACCCCCCTCAAAAAGGAAAAGAGAGCTGTCCCCTGTAGTTTTGTCTGAACAAGAGTCAGATGAATCTGACGCATCTGACTATGAAGACATGCAACCCCTCTCCACTTATGAGGATTGTGATGCAGAGGACTCCATTCCTTCAGCCTCTCCCACAGAGGATTTTTCCTTTGGGGAAACACTCATACTTTAAGGGAGCATTTCCAGTGGGAGAGTCAGGACTACCCTCAGTCTAAAAAGAGACTCGGGGAATTCTTAGATCTTCCACAACACAGACCCTTGGCCATCCCCCCAGTCGTGGATGTTGTGGATGATGTTTTCCTTGAATCCAGCTTGACTTCTGATGCCCTACCTCCTGCTCCCAGAAAACCAGACAGGTAGTATAGAATCCCTGAGTGTCAGAAATATCTTTTTAAAAATCAAACAGCTGACCCTGAGGTCATTTCTCAAGGGCCAAAAGGGATTTAAGTAACATCTGCTAAGAATCCCACACCCTCAGACAGGGATTCCCGAGCATTGGACAGATGGGGTAAAAAAGTATACACCTCAGCTACTCTTGCTATCAGGGCACTAAATTGTCAGTTCCATATGTTGAAATTTCAGCAACATACCCTGGAACTCTTTAAACAAAAAAAGTCTTCCCTACCTGCTTGGGCAGAATCTAAAGATTTACAAGACTTAATGCATTCTGCAAGCCAAGTAACTAAACACACTTTGAACTGTGGTGTTGACGCCCTAGAAACTTCTTGCAGGGCAGCAGTCACTGGATCTGTCATTATAAGACCTGCACGGCTTAACGAACAACTCCTGCCAGATCATGTCAAATCTAAATTGTTGGATGCCCCTTTGCACAAAGATAATTTATTTTGCACTAAGGCAGAAGAGGTCTTAAAAAAGATGGAAGGGAAAACAAAATCTATACAAACAGTTAAGGATTTCTTACAAGTCCAGCCCCCTAGGTTCAGCAGGCATTGTCCTTCCAAGCACTGGTCCTTTCCTGCTTCCAGTAAGCCAGCCCAGCCTAGGTACTGTGGAAACAGACCCCCCCCCCCAGACAGCAGCCCCAGGGAATGCAGAGATGTTCATTGTGTTACCCTGCTGCAGTCATCACACTTGGGTTATCCTGTCGTCAGGCGGTCCCGCAGTCGGCCGGATTTCCAAAGTCTTGGTCCGATATCGGTTGCTGTCGCCTCATCCCTGACGTCAGTGCGCCAGGGGTATACATATATTGCAACCGACGCCATTTTCTTCAGTCTTTCTTGCCACGCGGTGCCCGAAGCAGAAGCAGTTCGCAAGTGCCGGTCGGCCGACTCCTGAGATTTTGATTTCAGACCGAAGTCTTCTATAAAGCTAAGTACCCCATTGGGGAAACTTTTCTTGCCTCAGACCGATGTCAGAAAAAGTTAACAATTGTATTTCTTGTGGGAAGCAAATACCTCATAAGGATTTTCATTCTTATTGCATACCTTGCCTAGGCCCTGATCACAACATCACTTCTTGTCGTTTTTGTGCTAGATTTAATAAACGTACTATTAAAAGACGATTTGATTTTGCACAAACGTTTTTGGTAGAAAATTTAATTATACCATGCTGTCGGAGCTACCGACTACCGGCGTGCACAAAAAGCGCAGGGACAAGGACCGACAGCCCAGGCCTAAGCCCGATTCCGAGGCCTCGGTTGATCCAGTCACCGGTTCTCCGATTATCAGTGAGGCTCCGACGCAGCCTCTGACTACCGCAGTTCTGGAACCCGAGACCGCTACAGATATTTTGACGGAATGTACTAGGCCGACGCAGCCTTTTACTTCAGGCCCTTCCGACGATTTACCTTCCAAGGATGTCGGTGCTTCTGAAACGCCATCGGTTTCTGAAGGCATTTTCAGACCGACGGCTCTTACAGTCAAAACGTTTTCCAAGTCGAAGACTCCTTCTAAATCAAAAAAGGCTTCACTTCAGTCTCCTGTTCAAGGCCCTATGCCTAAGAAACAGATGCTCAAGATGGCTGAAGATTTGATTTCTCTTATCAGGGGTTCTCAGCCTCCCCCTGACAAAAGGCCTAGACAAGAGGAGGATTCTGCTTCCTCTGAACAACTGTCTATTTCTTCGGATTCCTCTGAGGACCAAGACTATTCTTTCTCTCCTTATGAAGATTCTGATGCTGAGGACTCTATTCCCTCAGCTTCCCCTCCAGAAGATTACTCTTTTGGGGAAACTTTACACACCATGAGGGAACATTTTCACTGGGAAGGTCAGGATTACTCTGATTCCAAGAAAAGGCTCAGAGTTTCTTTTACTCCCCAAACACAGACCCCTAGCCATCCCTCCTGTTTTGGACATTGTGGATGATGTCTATTTAGAATCCAGTTTCAACCCTGACTCTCTACCTCCTGCCCCGGCCAAGCCTGACAGATACTACAGAGTACCTGATTCCCACAAATTCCTTTACAAAGCCCAGTAGCTGACCCAGAGACTATCTCCCAGGGTCCCAAGGGGGCTAAGGCTTCCATGGCTAAAAATCCAGTACCTTCTGAAAGGGATTCTAGAGCACTAGACAGATGAGGGAAAAAGGTTTACACCTCTGCCACTTTAGCTACGAGAGTACTAAACTGTCAATTCCATATGCTTAGGTATCAGCAATTTCTGATCTCTCAGTTAAAACAAAAGATAACTACCCTCCCTCAACAATCTGAAATGAAAGAAGTACAGGATTTGTTGCACACCACCGAGCAGGTGGGCAAACATACCTTACAATGTGGATTTGATTCTTTAGAGGCCGCCTGCAGAGCAGTTGTCACTGGATCAGTTATACGTAAGCATGCCTGGTTAAAGGAACGAAGTCTGCCTGATTATGTTAAAACAAAACTACTAGATGCTCCCTTACAACAGGATGTTCTTTTTGGTGTTAAAGCAGAAGAAGTTTTAAAGAAAATGGAAGATAAGGCAAAATCAATGCAGACAGTTAAAGATTTCCTACAAGTACAGCCCCCTCGCTTCAGCAGAAACTGGCCAACAAAAAAATTGGTCCTTTCCAGCCACTGACAGGCCTCAGAGGGGTAAATACAGGCGCCCAAGGGGCAGAGGACAACCACAAGCTCAGTATAAACCTCGCCAATGGGCCACTCCAACCCAGAAGGGAGGAGAAGATAGGTCTCAAGCCACCAGAAGGCAAACTCAATGACTTGCACCTCAACTGGCCGAACAAAGCTCTTTTGTCAGCCCCCCTGGGGGGAAAACTAGCACTATTTGCAGACAACTGGAACATGGTCACAAAGGACAAATGGGTCCTAGACATAATTTTACAAGGATACAGATTCCACTTTCACACCTTGCCAATAAAAAGAGGAATGCCAAACCTGCCACAAAATCAAAGGGCAGAGGCTCAAAAACAAATTACAACTCTCATGGCCATGAGGGCCATTCAAAGGGTACCAACTCAAGAGCAAGGCCAAGGATTTTACTCAAGACTCTTCCTAGTACCCAGAAAAGAAAATGCTTGGAGACCAATTCTGGACCTTTCAATTCTAAACACGTACCTACAAGTTCCCAAATTCAAGATGCTAACACTACAGCAGCTACTTCCCATGTTGGGCAAGGAAGCATGGCTGGTAACGTTGGACCTCAAGGAGGCATACCTGCATGTCCCTATCAGACAAAGTTGTAGAAGATACCTCCGTTTCATTGCAGGTTCAACCCATTATCAATTCTCTGCACTGCCCTTTGGCTTATCTACTGCGCCCAGAGTATTCACAAAATGCCGGGCACCAGTAATTGCATACTGCAGACAAAGAGGAATTCAAATATATCCATACCTGGACGACTGCCTCATCCAAGCAGAAAGAAAAGACATTCTCCTACAACATCTGGCTTTTGTGAAGCATCTACTAAATTGTCTGGGGTACACAGTAAACAAAAAGAAGTCAAAACTAGTACCCTCACAAAAAATGACATTCCTGGGTGCCAGCTTGGACACAACGGCCCAGAAGGCTTATCTTACACCAGACAAGCAATTACAGCTGACTCAATATTTCAAGACAATGGCAACAAAGACCCAATTAACTGCAAGAAAAATTCTGCAGGCTTTGGGCTTCATGGCATTTTGCATTCTGATAATACCATTTGCAAAACTGCATATGAGGAAATTACAGTGGTACCTAAAAAGCGTATGGTCTCAACACAGCCACAGCTTGGACACAGTGATATCTCTCATTCCTGCCTTCAACAGGAATTTCTATGGTGGGCACAGGCATGTCACCTCAACAAGGGTCAGCCTTTCACCTTGCCCCCACCCAGGCAAACTATCACAACAGATGCTTCAGACTATGCCTGGGGGGCATACATGCCAGGGCAATGCATTCAAGGCCTATGGACTGCAGAACAAAGAAAACTGCACATAAACCAAAAAGAGATGCTAGCTGTACAGAAAGCTCTGACAGCCTTCAAGGATCTACTACAGCCAGGACAACTTGCAATAAAGACGGACAACACCACAGTAATGTGGTACATAAACAAACAAGGGGGCACACATTCCTACCGTCTTTGCAGGCAAGCAATAATCTTATGGAACACAGCTCTGGCCTACCAAGTCCAGTTACAAGCTCAATTTCTGCCAGGACAGAAAAACACATTGGCAGACGACCTAAGCAGAAACATCAAAGATCCCCATGAGTGGAAGCTAGACCCACAAATATTTACAATGATAACTCAAAGATGGGGCCTACAAAATATAGACCTGTTTGCCAGTCCTCAAAACTACCAGCTGACAAAATTGTGTACGAGGACATTCCACCATCAAGCTTGGAAAGTGGACGCTCTCTCCTTCAGTTGGAAAAACCTGACAACATATGCCTTTCCTCCATTACCTCTTCTCACAAAGGTACTTTTGAAGGTCAAAAAGGAGAAACCTCGAATGATTCTCGTAGCCCCAGACTGGCCACGCCAGCACTGGTACCCGCTACTGAAGAATATGGCTCACAGTCCACCATGGATATTGCCTCAAATACCTCATTTGCTCACGCAGCAGAACAAGCAGATTCTACACAGCCAGATCAAAACCTTAAACCTGGCTGCATGGCAAATCTATTAAACATCCAACTAGCCCCTCTTTCACAAGCAGTTCTGTTCTGGATGTTATTCTGGAAGCCAGGAGGCCAAGCACCAGGAAGGCTTACTCGGACAAATGGAAAAGGTTTTCTGCCTGGAATCAAGCTAAAGGCCAAGACACAACTCAGCCTCATATGCCTCACAGTCTGCAGTATTTAGCTGAGATGTTGCATAAAGGACTTTCCTTCTCCTCAATTAAGATCCATGCATCAGCTATTTCAGCTCACTACGATACGAATCCACCTTTATTTTCAAATCCTCTGCTAAGGCAGTTCCTCAGAGGGGCAAAAAACATTAGACCACCTAGAAGAGCTCCTACACCAACATGGGACCTCAACTTTGTTCTGGAAAAACTAACGCTACCTCCCTTTGAACCAGCTTTTTCTGCAGACCTTCAGTTCCTATCTTGGAAGACTGCCCTGCTCCTGGCAATAACTTCTGCTAGAAGAGTCTCAGAATTACAGGCACTTATGGCAGTGGAACCTTTCCTCATTTTTCATCAAGACAGAGTTTCTCTACGAACTAACCCTTCCTTCATGCCTAAGGTGGTTTCCAGTGTAGCTTTAAATCAAACCATCCACCTACCCACTTTCTTCCCCAATCCACAGAACAAAGGTGAGAGACTCCTGCACTCCTTGGACATTCACAGGCAGCTTCGTTACTACTTGGATAAAACTAAGGCTTTCAGAAAAACTGACCAGCTCTTTGTTTCCTATGCTACAGCTTCTCAAGGGAGGGCCATATCCAAGCAAACCATTTCTAAATGGATAGGCCATTGCATACGATTCTGCTATACCCATCATGGGAAACCAGTTCCTCCTACCATTAGATCCCACTCTACCAGGGCAACAGCTACCTCTACAGCCTTTCTCAGGGGGGTTCCTACCAAGGAAATTTTAGAAGCTGCAACTTGGAGTTCTGTACACACCTTCACCAAACACTATCACTTACCTCTTTACTCTAAGTCCAGGGCAGGCTTCGCCATTGCAGTTCTTCAGGGCCTCATTGCCTCCACTAACCCTCTATGATGCCTCCACCCTACCTTAGCTTTGGGACTCAACCCAAGTGTGATGACTGCAGCAGGGTAACACGATGAACATAGTACAGTTTTGTACCTACCATAAATGTAAATGTTCGAGTGTTCACCTTGCTGCAGTCCAGGTTACCCTCCCTCCAACCCCTCTGATCTACTGGCTAAATCTTTGCTATGCCTTACTGATGTATTTGCATATAGCTGAAGGGGTTTTTGTGTCTGTACAGTGTTCACACCTTTTGGTACTAATTGGGATCACCTTTTTGGGGGCACCTGACATCTGGGGCAAGAAAAACTGAAGAAAATGGCGTCGGTTGCAATATATATACCCTTGGCGCACTGACGTCAGGGATGAGGCGACAGCAACCGACGTCGGACCAAGACTTTGGAAATCCGGCCGACTGCGGGACCGCCTGACGACAGGATAACCCAAGTGTGATGACTGCAGCAGGGTGAACACTCTAACATCTACATTTTTGGTAGGTACAAAACTGTACTATCTAAGCAGTGGACTACCTCCACTTCAAAACCAGGGAGTTCTAAGCCACGCCCTTATGGTAAGAACTCGCAATGAATCCCCTCCTCCTCCTCCCCCCTCTGCCCACCTTCACTTACCCCTAAGAGGAAAACTCTCTCTTCACTCAAGCATCTGGGCCACCATAACCAAGGACCAATGGGTTCTGAACATTGTGTCTCGGGGGATACAAATTTTCCTTCAGTACCCTTCCAACCCCAAAAGGGTTCCCAGATATATCACCAAGTCAGTGGGCAGAGGCACAAAAACAAATCCTTTCCCTGCTCTCTATGAGGGCAGTAGAGCACGTTCCTGCAGAACAGATAGGCCAAGGCTTCTACTCCAGACTTTTTCTGGTGCCCAGAAAAGGGAGCACCTGGTGCCCCATATTCGATCTATCAAATCTAAACACCTTCTTGGTGGTCCCAAAATTCAAAATGCTCACCCTCCAGCAGCTGCTACCCATGCTCTCCAAGGACGCTTGGCTAGCAACCCTAGATCTAAAAGAGGCCTGCCTGCACATTCCTATCAGGGAATCATGCAGGAAATATTTCTTCTTCAGGGCAGGATCTCAACACTTTCAGTTCTCTGCGCTTCCCTTTGGCTTATCTACTGCTCCCAGAGTTTTTACAAAATGTCTGGCTCTGACCATTGCCTTTTGCAGACAAAGAAATATACCTAGACGACTGCCTTATTCAGGCAGATAGTTGGGAAAAGCTGCTCAAGCACCTGGCCTTTGTAAAGACACTACTAACCTCCCTAGGATACACAATCAACGAAAAGAAATCTAAACAGGTGCCCACCCAAAGGATAATCTTCCTGGGAGCAAGTCTGGGCACAGCATCCCAGATGGAATTCCTTACACCACAGAAATAAATTTTCCTGGCAACCTACTTCTGTCAACTAGCCACCAGGCCCCAGCTATCTGCAAGGAAGATCCTGCAAGCTCTGGGGTTCATGGCATCTTGCATACTACTCATTCCATGTGCCAGACTGCACATGAGGAAACTTAAGTGGTACCTAAAGAGCCTTTGGTGTCAACACTGTCAAGACTTGGAAACTCTTCTACCTATAATTCCTTGCCTCAGAAAGGAATTTCTTTGCTGGGCAACAGCATGCTCCCACAACAAGGGACTGCCCTTCTCCCCACCCTCTGCCACCCAGACCCTCACCACAGACCCATCAGACTATGCCTGGGGTGCACACCTGGACGACAGGTGCATACAGGGCCATTGGAGCCGTCAGTAAATCCCTCTGTACATCAATCAGAAAGAGATGATGGCTGTGCAGCACACCTTGATAGCTTTCAAACCCCTTCTCTCTCCAGGGGTTCTCCTGACAAAACAGACACCAACACTGTGATGTGGTACATCAACAAGCAGGGAGGGACTCGACTCCTACCCTCTTTGCAGGCTGGCCATGACCCTTTGGCTTACAGCCACTTCCATGCAACTACACCTGTTACACAATACCTTCCAGGCTCTCTCTACTGTCTGGCAGACCAATTAAGCAGAAACCTTCTGGACCCACATGAGTGGCAACTCAACAGAAGTACCTTCACCCTAATAACTCAGAAATGGGGAACCCGAAGGTCGACCTCTTTGCCTCCCACACCAACCATCAGCTCAGAACATTCTGCACCAGGGAGCATCACTGCATGGCTTGGAAAGTGGATGCCCTGTCCTTCCCCTGGGTCAATGTATCGGTCTCTGCCTTTCCTCCTCTACCTCTCATCCCCAGGGTACTGCTCAAAATAAGGGAGGAAAAACCATGGCTCCAACAACACTGGTACCCTTTGCTGCACAGCCTATCCCCACTGCCTCCATGGCATCTGCCTCAGATTCCCAACCTCCTGACCCAGAGGGAAGGTGAATTCATGCATCTCCAATTGTAGACACTCAATTTGGCAGCTTGGCGTATTCCCTAACCCCGAACCAATCTGCCATTCTAAGCAAACAGGTTCTGCATGTTATCCTTGAAGCCAGATGTCCTAGCACCAGAAAGTCTTAAGCAGATAAATGGGAAAGGTTCTGCACCTGGATCCAGGCTAAGGGAGCTAATACGGCACAGCCCTCCATCCCTCTCATCCTGGATTACTTAGCTGACCTACTAAACAGTGGTCTCTCCTTCTCCTCTATAAAAATTCATGCCTCTGCTGTTTCTGCTCATTTTCCCACTGAGCAGCCCCTTTCCTTGCACCCTTTGATCAAACAGTTCCTCAAGAGAGGCTAGCCACGTGAGGCCCCCCGGAAGGGCACCAACACCAGCTTGGGATCTGAACTTTGTCTTGGAAAAGCTCACTCTGCCCCTTTCAAACCAGCTTCTTCTGCAGAGCTAAAATTTCTCTCCTGGAAGACAACTTTCCTTCTGGCCATCACTTCAGCCGGAAGAGCATCTGAGCTGCAAGCACTCATGACTGTGGAACCCTTCATCATCTTCCATGCAGACAGGGTATCCCTCAGAACTAATGCATCCTTCATGCCCAAGGTGGTGTCCAGTGTGGTTATCAACCAATTCATTCATCTCCCCACCTTCTTTCTGAAATCCCCAGAACAAGGGGGAAAGGATTATTCACTCTCTAGATGTGCACAGACAACTCAGATTCTACCTGGACAGGACTAAATCCTTCAGAAAGTCTGATCACTTGCTGGTTAGCTTTGTTACAGGGGCAGAAGGCAAAGCCATCTCCAAGCAAATCATTTCCAAATGAATATCACACTGCATCCATTTCTGCTACAAACAGCATGAAAAGCCTCCCCACAAGGGGGTCAGGACACCCTCCACCAGAGCAGCCTCCACCTCTGCAGTTTTCCTAAGAGGAGTCCCCACCAGGGACATCCTTGAGGCTGTCACATGGATATCTGTTCACACTTTTACCAAGCAATACCAAGTCTTGCAGGGGCATCCTAGCCAGCCCCTAGTTTCCTTGACTGCCTCCACCCATTTCCTCAGCTTTGGGAATCTACCCAAATGTGATGACTGCACAGTGAAACACGCAGAACATAGTACAGTTGTGTACACTTACCATATATGCAGATGTTCGAGTGTATTCACTGTTGCAGTCCTGGATGTCCTTCAAGGATGCATCTGCAGTCTTCACAAATGGGTTGTCTGTCGTCAGGCAGCCCTTCGGTCGGCCGGATTCCAAAGTCTGGGTCCGGCTTCGGCTGGTGTCGCACTTCACCCGACGTCATTGCGGCAGTTCTTCGGGTATAAAGGCATCAGCCGACGCCATTTTCCTCAGTCTTTCTTGCCGTGGCACCGAAGCAGAAGCTGTTCGCAAGTGCCGGTCGGTCAGATCCAGAGATTACTACTACCGAATATTACGAAGACTTCTAAAAGCTAAGTACCCCGTTGGGGACTCTTTCTTGCCTCAGTCGATGTCAGAGAAAGTGAATAACTGTTTATCTTGTGGGAAACAAATACCTCATAAAGATTTCCACTCCTATTGCATACATTGTTTAGGCCCAGACCATGGCGTAGCAGCTTGTCTAGCCTGTGCTTTTTAACCGACGGACGCTTAGACGCCGGTCGGAGTTTGCTGAACAGATTTTCGGCCCGATTTTGCATATATTATGCCGTCGGATCCTCCGACTACGCAGTACCAAAAAGCATGAAAAGGACCGACACTCGCGGTCCGCGGTTTGCCGAAACCGGTTAAGCAAACCACGAGTGTCTCGGTTTCAGCGAAACCGAGCAAGCGGTGCTTTCTTCAGCGAAATCATGCCTTCTACCGAGGCCTCTTCTAACCTGGTAGAAACGGCTTCTGAAATCCAACCTTTGCGGTTTCACAGGATTTATCAGATACCATTCCCCTGGATATTTCTACCCCTGCACGTGGAGCTGCTAGGCCCCCTGCAGCAATGTCTATTAAGGCCTTTGCCAGGGCTAAAGCAGCCAAAGCATCAAAACAGTGCCTGCCAAGCCCCCTCTCTCAGGCCCAGCACCAGCTCCCATATGCTTACTTTGGCTGAGGATCTCATCTCTTTAATCGTGGAGCCCAGCCTCATCCAGACAGGGCCTCTCCCTCCTCCAGAAAAAGTCCTAGAGCAGAGCCCCCTGAGCCAGTATCCACAGATGATTCCTCTGATGACTCAGATCATACAGACCCTCCTGAGGCTGCTTATTCTCCTTACGAAGACTCTGATGCTGAGGAGTCCATCCCTTCAGCCTCTCCTCCTGAGGAATTTTCCTTTGGGGAACCTTGCATGCTATGAGGGAACAATTTCAGTGGCAGGGCCAAGATTTCTCAGACTCCAGAAAAGGCTTAGGACCTTTCTACATTTGCCACAGCATAGGCCTTTAGCTATACCTCCAGTACTTTCTGTTGTTGATGATGCATTTAATGATTCTTGCACTGCTCCTGATTCATTACCTCCGGCTCCTGCTAAGCCCGATAGGTTCTACAGGGTCCCGGACACTCATCACCATTTATATAAGGCTCCTTTTGCAGATCCAGAGACTATCTCCCAGGGTCCTAAAGCCGTAGCAGCTACTTCCACTAAAAACCCCCTCCCCTCTGAAAGGGAATCCAGGTCCTTAGAGAGATGGGATAAAAAAGTTTACACCTCTGCTACTTTGTCAGCTAGAGCTTTGAACTGCCAATTTCATATGATTCAATACCAAGAGTTTATGCTTGACCAGTTGACTAAAAAGCTGTCCTCTGAAGAATCTTTAGATAAGAAATATATTCAAGAAATGGTACATAACATACAGCAGGTTAGTAACCATTCTTTAAAATGTGGCTATGATGCACTGGAGGCTTCCTTTAGATCAGCCATGACTGGCACAGTTATCAGGAGGCATGCATGGTTGAAAGAACAGGCATTACCAGACCATGTCAAATCAAAGCTTTTGGATGCACCTATGGACAAGGTCAGTTTATTTGGTTCCCCTGCGCAACAGGTACTAAAAAAGATGGAAGAGAAAGCAAAATCTGTACAAACAGTGAAAGATTTCTTACAAGTTCAACCTCCAAGGTTTAGCAGGAACTGGCCCTCCAAGAATTGGTCCTTTCCAGACTCCTCTAGGGCACAAAGGGGCAGGAATAGGCGCTTGAGAGGCAGAAACCAAACCAGGGGTGCCTACAGGGGACGCCAGTGGCAAGGTAACAACCAGCGAGGCACGGATGCAACCACCACCACTACAACAACTCATTCACAGTGACTTGGCGGTGGCACCGCCTACCAGGGAACAACTAGAAGCACCCTTAGGCAGAAAGCTAACCTTATTTTCAAAGAACTGGCATTGCATCACAAGAGAAAAATGGATTTTGCAAACTATAGACCAAGGTTACAGGTTCCATTTCCATACTCTACCAAGCAAAAGAGGAATGCCAAACTGCCACCTACTCAAAGGACAGAAGCTCTAATGCAAATATCTCAATTACTAAGAATGAGAGCTGTGGAAAAGGTACCACCTTTGGAGCAAGGAAAGGGATTTTACTCCAGACTCTTCCTGGTACCAAGAAAAGAAAAAAATGGAGGCCTATTCTAGACCTGTCCGCTTTAAACGCATTCCTCATTGTTCCAAAATTCAAAATGCTGACCCTACAGCAGCTTCTTCCCATGCTGGGCAAGGAGTCTTGGCTGGTAACTCTAGATCTCAAGGAGGCATACCTGCTCGTCCCCATAAGACCAATTTGCAGAAGATACCTCAGATTTCTTGCAGGATCAGAGCATTATCAATTCTCAGCATTGCCCTTTGGCTTATCTACTGCGCCCAGAGTGTTCACGAAATGCCTGGCATCAGTAATCGCTGATTGCAGACTTCAGGGGATTCACATCTATCCCTACCTGGACGACTGCCTGATACAAGCGGACAACAAAATAAAACTAACAGAAGACCTACAAAGAGTCATTTACCTCCTGCAAGCCCTGGGATATACAGTCAATATAAAAAAGTCAAGGCTGATTCCATCCCAAAGAATAACCTTTCTGGGTGCAGAACTGGACACATCAAATCAAATGGCATCCCTAACTGCAGAAAAGAAAGAGCAGCTTCCTCTCTACTTCTTGGCATTAACAAAGCAGAACCATCTAACTGCAAGAAAAGTGCTGCAAGCTCTAGGCTTCATGGCATCCTGCATAATACTGGTCCCTCATGCCAGGCTGCATATGAGAAAGCTACAATGGTACCTAAAGAATTTGTGGTCTCAACACAAGCACTGCCTAGAAACCAAAATTCTAATGATTCCCTGCCTGAAGAAAGAGTTCCTATGGTGGGCTCAGGCCTGCCAATCAAACTCAGGATTGCCCTTCTGCAAAAGCCAACCAAAACAAACCATCACGACAGATGCCTCAGACCTCGGTTGGGGGGCACACATGCTGGACAGGTGCATTCAAGGCCTATGGATTCAAGACCAGCTGCACCTGCACATAAATCTAAAGGAAATGATGGCAGTAAAATTGGCAATCCAGGCCTTCAAACCTTTTCTCCAAGAAGGTCAGCTGATGATAAGGACAGACAACACCACAGTTATGTGGTACATCAACAAACAGGGAGGCACGCACTCATATCCTCTATGCCAGCTGGCACTGGACCTATGGGATGTGGCTCTGGGCTACAACATTCAGTTACAAGCAATTTATGTACCAGGGAAGGAAAACATTCTAGCAGACATATTAAGCAGAACTACCACAGATGCCCACGAATGGATGCTGCATCCGGACATCTTCAAAGCCATCACAAGAGAATGGGGATTACCACAAATAGACTTGTTTGCATCCCCACTCAATCACCAGCTAAAGAAATTCTGCACAAGGACGTACCACCCACTTGCTTGGAAGGTGGACTCCCTATCTTTCAGTTGGAAAAACCTGATAACATACGCATTCCCACCACTTCCTTTGATGCACAAGGTGCTTCTGAAGATCAAAGAGGAACATCCAAGGATCATTCTGATAGCCCCAGACTGGCCAAGACAACATTGGTATCCACTGCTGAGGAGCATGTCCCTGGAACAAATATGGACACTGCCCCTGATCCCATTACTGCTAACACAGAACAACTACAACATCCTGCATCCAAACCTAAAAACTCTGCAGCTAACTTCCTGGAACATTACATGACAACAATTAACCCAAATTTATCCCAAAGGGTTAAGGACATAATCCTGGAGGCTCGAAGACCTTCAACAAGAAAGAATTATGCAGCAAAATGGAAAAGATATCTCACTTGGAGTACTGCAAAGGGGCAAGAAGTGACACTGGTGAACATAGCCAACATCCTGGAGTACTTGGCAGAGCTCTTCCATACAGGCCTGTCCTACTCTTCCATCAAGATACATGCATCAGCTATTTCAGCAGAATACAGCTTGGATCCTCCTGTCTTCTCATCCTCTGCTCAGACAGTTTCTGAGAGGAATTAAAATGTGAAACCTCCCGAAACCTCCATTACCAGCATGGGACTTGAACTTTGTACTAGAAAAATTGACACTTCCCCTTTGAACCAGCAGCAACAGCAGAATTACAATACTTATCCTGGAAGACTGCATTCCTGCTGGCAATAACTTCAGCAAGAAGGGTCTCTGAACTACAGGCATTAATGGCAGTGCAACCCTTCCTGATCTTCCATCAAGATAGAGTGTCCATGAGAACAAATCCTACATTTATGCCTAAGGTGGTATCCAGAGTCTCTTTAAATCAGGCTATCCACCTTCCTACATTCTTCCCCAACCCACAGAACAGGGGAGAAAGGCTACTACATACCTTGGATGTGCATAGACATTTACGCTACTACCTGGACAGGACAAAAACCAATAGAAAAACTGACCAGCTTCTGGTAGCATATGCAACAGGGAAGGAAGGAAAACCAATTTCAAAACAGACAATCTCCAAATGGATAGGAAATTGCATTAGATTTTGTTACTCCTATCATGGAAAGAAAACTCCAGAGAACATCAGGCCTCACTCCACAAGGGCTACAGCAACTACCACAGCTTTCTTACGAGGAGTGGCTACCAAGGACATTATAGAGGCTGCTACTTGGACCTCCGTGCATACATTTGCCAAGCATTATAATTTACCTTTATACTCTAGATCCCGAGCTGGTTTTGCCACTGCTGTTTTGCAAGGGATCCTAACTACACCATAATCTCTACTCATTCCTCCTCCCCTAGTTTAGCTATGGTATTCTACCCATTTGTGAAGACTGCAGATGCATCCTTGAAGGACATAGTACAGTTTTGTACCTACCATAAATGTAGATGTCCAATAGGAATGCACCTGCAGTCAGGATTACCCTCCCTCCTTCCCCTCTGAGGTACTCCTAGGGTATTTGCCAGCCTTCAGCTAGCTTGGGGGGGATCTATTATGGTGTATTTGTTTGTATATATGTACATACATGCTTATTTTGTGTGTTTGCTCTCTACTATTTGGAAACTTTGGCATTTATCCAAATTTAGCCATCCAAGAGGGCACCTGGCATCTGGGGCAAGAAACACTGAGGAAAATGGCGTCGGCTGATGCCTTTATACCCGAAGAACTGCCGCAATGACGTCGGGTGAAGTGCGACACCAGCCGAAGCCGGACCCAGACTTTGGAATCCGGCCGACCGAAGGGCTATCTGACGACAGACAACCCATTTGTGAAGACTGCAGATGCATTCCTATCGGACATCTACATTTATGGTAGGTACAAAACTGTACTTTTCTGTACCTCCATCCCCATTTACTCTCTTTCTTTTCTTACAAGGGACATATTGGTATTTGTTTTCCACTGGTGGGGTTCTTCCACCAGAACCTGACGACCTACTTTGGGGGCTCCTGACAGGTTAGGGCAAGAAAAACTGAGGTAATGGCATCGGCTGCCTTACTTTATACTACTGACGGCCTGACGTCAGTCTTCAAGCGATAGCAACCAACGCAGAAATACTAAGCCTCTGGTATTCGGGCCAACCGAGGGCTACCGTGGCAGGGATAACCCAAATGTGATGACTGCAACAGTGAGTACACTTGAGCATCTACATTTATGTTACGTGTACACAACTGTACTTTCCTGTTTCTAGGAAGATAATGTTTCACACTGCTTAATTTACAATGGGAGTCTTTTCTAGGCGTGGCAAAGGTGTTTTGTAATAAACTTATCTGTCCAGCTTGCTTTATTTTCAGTTGGTGAAGATTTATATCCCTTGGTTTGGTATTTGTGGGACTATTCGATTTGTGGAGATGCAAAAGAACCTGGATTGCTAGTTCCCTACTGGCTCTGAAGACAAGTCATTGATTTTCTCTCAAGAGTCTATAAGATACTGAATAAAGGGACAGTGCTTCAAAACTTTTCATGTAGTTTAGAGTTTCTAAGCCAGTAATCGTTTTAGTTGGGAGTCTCTATGGACTTTCTAGTGATCTAATTTGTCTAGTGAGGTACATCCCAAATGGGACATTATATTCAGGAATTGTCCTAAACAATGCAGAATACAAGGAGGACAATGACCTCTTTGGATCTGCATGATATCTTTTTGGTGATTAACTGCGCTGAGTAGAAGGACTTTCTGACTACTGTCATTATATGATGCTCAATGTAGAGGAAATTATCAATCTAAATACCAAGGTGTCCAACAACTGTCTCATTTTGGAGTGGGGTACAGAATGCAAGTACGTTACATCTTTTAGCATTTAATTTAAGCCTTTTGTTAGCACACCAAATGTTTACAAGTATAAGTTCTTGCTGTAGGGCATGGGTATCAGAGGGTGACTTCACAATTGTTCCCAACAATCATCAGCAAACTTGGTTAACCAGAAATGTTCTTCGTGTTTCACTGTTGCAGTCATTACATTTGGGTTATCCTGCTGGCAGGTTGCCCTCTGTCGGCCTAAATTTCAAAGTCTTGGGTCCTGCGTCGGTTGCTATCGCCTCTTCCCTGACGTCAGGTCGTCAGGGATATAAAAGATGCAGCCAACGCCATTTTATTTAGTCTTTCTTGCCACGCGGTGCCTGAAGCAGAAGCAGTTCGCAAGTGCCGGTCGTCCGACTCCTGAGATTTTCGTGTTTGAGTTTCAGATCCGAAGTCTTCATTAAAAACTAAGTACCCCATTGGGGAAACTTTTTTCTTGCTCCAGACCGATGTCAGAAAAAGTTGATAATGGTATTTTTTGTGGGAAGCAAATACCTCATAAGGACTTTCATTCTTATTGTATTCCTTGCCTAGGCCCTGACCACGACGTTGCTAGTTGTCGGTTTTGTGCTAGATTTAACCAACGCACTATTAAGCGTTGGTACGATTTTGCATTAAGCTATTTTGGGCAAAGATTTAATTATACAGTGTCGTCGGATAGCCGTCCGACTACCAGAGTTCACAAAAAACAAAAAGAAAAAGACAGGCAACCGAGGCCCAAAACTGACGACAAAGCTTCTCCTAAGCAAGCTGCCGGTTCGCCGGTCCTCAGTGAGGCGCTTTCGCAGCCTCTGACACCCGCTACTTTAGAGTCGCAGGCTGCTACCAACTCCCACGTGGAGTCGGCCAGGTCACTGGAAACTCAAGGTATTGGAGCCTCGGAGATAATTCCCTCAGATAGTTCTGGAGCCGCTGAGCAGGCATCTGCTTCTGAGGGTGTATTCAGACCCAAACAATTATATATTAAACCGACTTCAAAGACAAAGGCTAAAACACCTTTAAAGGCAAAGAAACAAGTTCACCAGCCACAAGGACAGGCCTCCATGCCCAAAAAACAGATGCTCAAAATGGCCGAAGACTTAATTACCTTGATCAGGGCTTCCCATCCCCCTCCTGATAAGAGGCCTAGGCAAGAGACAGACTATGAATCTTCAGATCAGGTTTCCATTTCTTCTGATCAGGAATATTCTCTTCCCCCCTATGAGGATTCTGATGCTGAAGAGTCAATTCCTTCAGCTTCTCTTCCTGAGGACTACTCTTTTGGGGAAACCTTGCATACCATGAGGGAACATTTCCACTGGGAGAGCCAAAATTTTTCAGAATCTAAGAAAAGGCTCAGAGACTTTTATTACTACCTCAACACAGGCCTCTAGTCTGACCCCTGACTCTTTACCTCCAGCTCCTTAAGCTGGACAGATACTACAGGGTCCCTGACTCTCATAAATTCCTTTTCAAAAACCCTTCTGCAGACCCAGAAACTATTTCACAGGGTCAGAAAGGGGTCAAGGCTTCTACTGCAAAAAACCCTACCCCCTCTGACAGGGATTCTAGGGCACTGGATAGATGGGGAGAAAAGATTTACACATCTGCTACTTTGGCTATAAGGGCTTTAAATTGTCAGTTTCATATGCTCAAATATCAGCAACATATCATGACACTGCTTAAACAGAAAATGATGGCAAATTCTGAATGTTCAGAAAACAAAGAAATGCAGGATTTATTACATGCAGCTGAACAAGTTGGAAAGCATACTTTGCAATGTGGGTTCGATTCTCTGGAGGCCTCCTGCAGGGCTGATGTTACGGGTTCTGTCATTAGGAGGCATGCTTGGTTAAAGGAACAAAATCTGCCTGACCATGTTAAAGCAAAATTATTAGATGCTCCTTTACAACATGATACCTTGTTTGGTGTTAAGGCAGAAGAGGTGTTAAAGAAAATGGAGGACAAAGCTAAGTCTATGCAAACGGTCAAGGATTTCTTACAGGTACACCCACCTAGATTTAGCAGACACTGGCCTACAAAGAATTGGTCCTTTCCAGTCTCAGACAGACCTCAAAGGGGCAGATCCAGACACCCTAGAGGCAGATCACAGCCGCAAGGTCCGTACAGGTCTAAGCAGTGGGGTGCCTCTACCTCCAAAGGTGGAGAAGACAAATCACTACCATACAGGAAACAGTCCCAATGACTTCCCCCTGCCTGCACCAAGCACTTATCTTCTGGCAGCACCCTTAGGAGGAAAACTAGCACTTTTTTCTCAAAATTGGCACATTATAACGCAGGACAAATGGGTTCTAGACATAGTGTCACAAGGCTACAAGTTTCATTTCCATACACTGCCAAGAGCAAACGGTTGGCCAGACCTGCCAAAACATCAATGGGCAGTGGCTCAAAAACAAGTCGCAGCTCTCATGGGCATGAGGGCAATTCAACAAGTGCTACAGCAAGAGCAGGGACAAGGATTTTACTCAAGACTGTTCTTGGTACCCAGAAAGGACAAAGCATGGAGACCATTACTGGACCTATCTATTCTGAACACTTTCCTGGATATGCCAAAATTCAAGATGTTGACCTTACAGCAGCTTCTGCCCATGCTGGGCAGCAAGGCTTGGCTCGTGACTTTAGACCTAAAAGAGGCATATGGCCTCTGCTTATAACTCAGCACAATTACAGAACTGTTCATCCCAACCTGCAAACTTTGCAACTGACAGCTTGGAGAGTTCCATGACTTCTCCCCATATCTCTCTCTCCAAAAAAGTTCAAGAGATCTTATTGGAAGCACGCAGACCTTCCACCAGAAAAAACTTACTCAGCCAAATGGAAGAGATTCAACATCTGGAATGCCAACAAGGGTCAGGATGCATCAGTTATGAGCATCCCACAGATACTAGAATACTTGGCAGAAATGCTTCACAATGGCCTTTCATATTCTTCCATAAAAATACACGCTTCAGCAATTTCAGCAAAATACAACTGTGATCCGCCTGTGTTTTCACATCCTTTGCTAAGACAGTTTCTAAGAGCGATAAAGAATATTAAACCTCCAAGAAAACCACCAGTGCCTGCATGGGACCTCAACTTCGTCTTGGAAAAACTAACTCTTCCTCCGTTTGAGCCAGCAGCATCTTCAGAATTGCAATTTCTCTCCTGGAAAACAGTTTTCCTGTTGGCAATTACTTCAGCAAGAAGAGTTTCGGAGATACAGGCCCTCATGGCAGTACCTCCATTTCTCATTTTCCATCTGGACAGAGTCTCTTTAAGAACCAATCCTTCATTCATGCCAAAAGTGATATCCAGGGTTTCTCTAAATCAAGCAATTCACCTGCCTACTTTCTTTCCCAATCCTCAAAATAAAGGAGAAAAGCTTCTGCACACTTTGGACATACACAGGCAATTGCGCTACTACTTGGACAGAACAAAGGCCAACAGAAAGTCTGACCAGTTATTTGTAGCTTACGCTGCTGGAGTACAAGGAAAGGCAATTTCCAAACAAACAATTTCTAAATGGATTGGAAACTGCATCAGATTCTGCTACTCTTTCCATGGAAAAGGTGTGCCAGCCAATATCAGGCCACACTCCACCAGAGCGACAGCCACCTCCACAGCTTTTCTAAGAGGGGTGGCTACAAAGGACATTCTAGAAGCTGCTACATGGAGCTCTGTGCATACATTTTCCAAACATTACAACCTGCCTTTATATTCCAGATCCCGAGCAGGCTTTGCTTCTGCAGTCCCGCAGGGCATTTTAGCTACACCATCCTTATCTTAGATCCTACCACCCCCAGCTTGGCTATGGTATTCAACCCATATGTCAGGACTGCAGTTGCATTCTTGAAGGACATAGTACAGTTTTGTACCTACCGTAAATGTTTTGTACCTACCATAAATGTAGATGTCCGATAGATATGCAACTGCAGTCAGGTTTTCCCTCCCTCCTACCCCTCTGTAATTCTCTTTTTTAGGGTCCACTTTCCCCCCTTTTCATATTAGCTGGGGATATCTGTTATGGTGTATCTGTTTATTACTGTTTTGCATGTCTGGAATTTTTATCCATTCACTAAATTTAGCCTTCTTTGGAGGGCACCTGGCATCTGGGGCAAGAAACACTGAAGAAGATGGCGTCGGCTGATGCTTTTATACCCCAGCCGCTCTGACGTCGGGGAGGAGGTGACATCAGCCGGACCCAGGCTTTGGAATCGGCCGACAAGGGCTGCCTGAGGCAGGACAACCCATATGTCAGGACTGCAGTTGCATATCTATCGGACATCTACATTTATGGTAGGTACAAAACTGTACTTTTCCCCTGACTCCCTCCCCCCCTGCTCCTGTCAAGCCAGACAGGTACTACAGGATCCCAGACGCACATCAATTTCTGTACAAGGGCCATACTGCTGACCCTGAAACTATTTCTCAGGGGCCTAAAGGGGTTTCCTCCACTACTGCTAAGAACCCACTCCCTTCGGAAAGAGATTCTAGGGCTTTAGAAAGGTGGGGCAAGAAAAGTATACACATCTTCCACCCTTTCTATGCGAGCATTAAATTGTCAATTTCATATGATTCAGTATCAGGAATACATGTTGGATGACTTGCAAAAGAAACTGGCTTCCCCTGAACCATTAGATAGAAAGGGGTTACAGGAATTGGTTCATAATACTAAGCAGGTTAGCAGCCATTTCCTTCAGTGTGGATATGATGCATTGGAAGCTTCATGTAGAGCAGCAATGACAGGTGCGGTCATACGCAGACATGCTTGGTTAAAGGAACAAACATTGCCAGACCATGTGAAAATTAAGCTTTTGGACGCACCACTAGAGAAACATAAGCTATTTGGTGCTACTACACAAGAGGTTTTAAAGAAAATAGAGGAAAAGGCAAAATCAGTGCAAACAGTCAAAGATTTCCTCCAGGTACAGCCTCCAAGAATCAGCAGAAATTGGCCTTCTAAGCATTGGTCCTTTCCTGACACAGACAAATTTCAAAGAGGCAAAAACAGACGTGGCAGAGGTAGAGGGCAAACTCGAGGCTCCTACAGAGGACGTCAATGGCAGCCTCCGAACCAGAGAGGTGGGGCAGGACCTTCCACTGCTCCACCAGGACAATCTCAATGACTTGACTTTGACTCCGCCATCCAGGGCTCAATTAGAAGCACCTTTGGGCGGAAAATTATCTTTATTCTCACAAAATTGGCACAATATTACAAAGGACAAATGGATACTGGAGATAATAGACAAAGGATACAGATTCCATTTTCATACACTGCCAACAAGACATGGCAGGCCAAACCTGCCACCAAATCAAAGGGCAGAGGCACTCAAACAGATAACAAACCTACTTCAAATAAGAGCAATAGAAAAGGTTCCTTCTGCAGAACAAGGACAAGGATTTTATTCAAGACTGTTCCTTGTTCCAAGAAAAGAAAACCAATGGAGACCCATTTTGGACTTGTCCGCACTGAATACTTACTTTATTGTGCCAAAATTCAAAATGCTGACTTTACAGCAACTCCTTCCCATGCTGGGCAAGGGGTCTTGGCTGGTAACTCTGGACCTCAAGGAGGCATACCTGCATGTCCCAATCAGACAAAGTTGCAGAAGATACCTCAGATTTCTTGCAGGCTCAGAGCATTATCAGTTCTCAGCATTGCCCTTTGGCTTATCTACTGTGCCCAGAGTGTTCACGAAATGCCTGGCATCAGTAATTGCACATTGCAGACTTCAGGGGATACAAATATACCCTTACTTGGACGACTGCCTTATACAAGCGGACAGCCAACAAGCCTTGTTAAAAAACTTGGACTATGTCATTCACCTACTGCAGGCCTTGGGATACACAGTCAATATTCGGAAATCAAGTCTCGTACCATCCCAACAAATACCTTTCCTGGATGCCACACTGGACACAAACACCCAGATGGCGTTTCTGACAAAAGAAAAACAAAAACAATTACCAGAATACTTCAGAAGATTGGCAACACACACCCAGATGACTGCAAGGAAAATCCTGCAGGCCCTGGGTTCCATGGCATCTTGCATTCTTCTGATTCCACATGCAAGGCTGCATATGAGGAAACTACAATGGTATCTAAAAAGTCTATGGTCTCAGCACAGCCACAGCCTGGAAACATTGATCCCACTCATTCCATGCCTTCAAAAGGAATTTCTGTGGTGGGCTCAAGCAAGCCAGATAAACAAAGGTCTGCCTTTCAGCAAGCCTCATACAAGTCAAACCATAACAACAGACGCCTCAGACCATGGATGGGGGGCGCACATGGAGGGCAGATGCATTCAAGGACAATGGACACAAAAAGAAAAGCACCTGCATATCAACCAAAAAGAAATGCTGGCAGTGATACATGCAATCAAGGCCTTCGAAAAGTTCATGCATCAGGGCCATCTACTAATAAAGACGGACAATACCACAGTTATGTGGTACATAAACAAGCAAGGAGGTACCCATTCCTACTCTCTTTGCAGACTGGCAATGAATCTCTGGGATATTTCCCTACAATTGAAAATAGAGCTACAATCCCAGTTTGTACCAGGGAAGGACAATGTTCTGGCGGACAGCCTAAGCAGAAACCTCATGGATCCACACGAATGGATGTTGCATCCAGACATTTTCTTACAAATAGCTCAAGCATGGGGAAGGCCGGATATAGATCTTTTTGCCTCCCACTTCAATCACCATCTGAAAAAGTTTTGCACAAGGACATACCATCCTCAAGCATGGAAGGTGGACGCTCTCTCCTTCAGTTGGGATTCTCTAACACTATATGCCTTCCCACCTCTTCCTTTGATGAACAAGGTGTTACTAAAGATCAAGACAGAGCAACCGAAGGTCATACTGATAGCTCCAGACTGGCCAAGACAACACTGGTAAACACTGCTACGGAGCATGACACACACCAATCCGTGGCTCCTTCCACAATGGCCACTTCTTCTGACACAGCACAATTACAGGACACTACACCCCAGCTTGAAAACATTGAAGCTGACAGCTTGGAAAATTCCATGACTATTACTCAGGATACACTTTCCAAAAGAGTAAAAGATATCATCCTGGAGGCGCGCAGACCTTCCACTAGAAAAACATACTCAGCAAAATGGAAGAGATTTCTTATCTGGAACAGCAAAAAGGGTCAAGACCCATCAGTGATGAGCATTCCACAGATCCTGGAATACTTGGCTGAAATGCTCCAAAATGGCCTTTCATATTTTTCCATAAAAATACATGCTTCAGCAATATCTGCCAAATATAACACTGATCCGCCTGTATTTTCTTGCCCATTGCTAAGACAGTTTCTAAGAGGTATAAAGAACATCAACCCTCCAAGGAAACCACCAGTGCCTGCATGGGACCTCAACTTCATGCTGGAAAAATTAACTCTTCCTCCCTTTGAACCAGCAGCATCTTCAGAGTTGCAATTTCTGTCTTGGAAGACAGCCTTCCTTCTGGCAGTAACCTCAGCAAGAAGAGTCTCTGAGCTACAGGCCCTTATGGCAATACAACCATTTCTCATTTTTCACCAGGACAGAGTTTCTTTGAGAACCAATCCATCATTCATGCTAAAGGTGGTATCCAGGGTATCCCTGAATCAAGCTATTCACCTGCCTACCTTCTTTCCCAATCCTCAAAATAAAGGAGAGAGACTTTTGCACACCTTGGACATACAGAGACAGTTGCGCTACTACTTGGACAGAACAAAGTCTTTCAGAAAATCTGACCAGCTTTTTGTAGCTTTCGCTGCTGGATTGCAGGGAAAAGCAATTTCCAAAAGACAATTTCTAAATGGATTGGAAATTGCATTCAATTCTGCTACTCTTTTCATGGAAAAACTGTGCCAGCTGACATCAGGCCACATTCCACCAGAGCTACAGCCACCTCCACAGCCTTTTTAAGAGGAGTGGCAACAAAGAACATTTTAGAAGCTGCTACATGGAGCTCCGTGCATACATTTTCCAAACATTACAACCTGCCTTTATACTCCAGATCCAGAGCAGGGTTTAACTCTGCAGTCCTGCAGGGCATTTTTGCTACACCATCTTTGTTTTAGTGCCTACCACCCCCAGGTTGGCTATGGTATTCAACCCATATGTCAGGACTGCAGTTACATCCTTGAAGGACATAGTACAGTTTTGTACCTACCATAAATGTAGATGTCTGATAGGTATGCAACTGCAGTCAGGTTTTCCCTCCCACCTACCCCTCTGTGGTATACTTTTGGGTTTCTACCCCTCATTTTAGCTACCTGGGGTAATCTTTTATGGTGTATTTGTTTTTATGCTGTTGTACTTGTCTGGAATTTTTTCTCTATTTTTCAAAATTTAGCCTTCCTTAGAGGGCACCTGGCATCTGGGGCAAGAAACACTGAAGAAGATGGCGTCAGCTGACGTTTTTATACCCCAGGCACTCTGACGTCGGGGAAAGGGCGACATCAGCCGACGCCGGACCCAGACTTTGGAATCCGGCCGACCAAAGGGCTGCCTGAGGCAGGAAAGCCCATATGTCAGGACTGCAGTTGCATACCTATCGGACATCTACATTTATGGTAGGTACAAAACTGTACTTTGTGGTGGCCGCTGCCACCAAAAAAGAATTGGCAGAGCAGAGTTCTTCTGTCCATTCACCCAATCATGAGTCAAGGGCTGTGGACAGATTTGCAAAGCGGGTGTTTGCTTCGGCTGCTTTCAGTGTGCGAGCTCTAAATTATCTGGCACATTGTACCCGTCTCCAGAAGCATTTGGTAAAAGAACTGTCTTCATCCCTCTCTGGGTCCATGTCTAAGGAGGAATTTAAGGCTATTTCTCCAAAGCTGTCAACCCTTCATTCTGTGGTGAATTTGTCCATGAGACTCATTTCCAGCACTGCTGAAAGGTCCTCACAGGCTGCGGGCTCAGGTATCGCTATTAGGCGTCATGCCTGGCTCCGCTTGAGCAGGTTTGCAGAGACCTTCAAGACATTCTTTGTTAACACCCCCTTTGATAGTGCCACTCTTTTTGGTCCCACTGTGAAAGACACTTTGACCCACAGTGAACAGGAAGGGAAGACCTTGTCAGCCGTTGGGATCAGATTTTCTGCCCCTCAGAGGTCCTTTTTCAAGACCCAGAAGGGGAGTAAGAAAATGTGCTTCAGGAAGGTCTCCCTTTTAGGATGTTCAAGAGGATTCCTCTTCCAGAGGATGGGGAAGAGGTTTTAATGGTAGACGTCACCCCAGGGGCAGAGGATGCCCACAAAACTCAAGGATTCCAGGGAGCCATTCTCTGAGAAACCTTTACAACATCCCTGAGGTGTTGCCTGACTGTCCGTCCCTGGAGGCAGTCGGGGGTCAGTTATCGCTGCACCCCTTAGCCTGGGCAAGTATCACAAATGATCTGTGGGTGCTAGTAATTGTATCCAGGGGTTATTACATTCCCTTTTTGGAAACTCCCCCAAAATTCAGTCCTCTTCCAGACATGCCACCCAGTTAGGAAGAGGCAGCCCGAAAGGAGGTCATAAGCCTTCTTCAGAAACGAGACATCCAGCAGGTCCCCGCAGGACAGAGAGGATCGGGAACTTTTTCGGATGGTCACTGTACAGTCAATTGTGCCTCTGTTTCACAGCAATGAGTGGATGTGCTTAGTAGACCTTCAGAACACATACTACAATCTAAAGATGGCTCGACAGTCCCGGAGGTTTCTCCGCTTTTGCTTAGGAGTCAATCATTTCCAGTTCTGGTTCCTGCCCATTAGTCTCACTTCAGCCCCCGGGTGTTCACCAAATGTATGGCGGTGGTAGCAGCTCACCTCCGACTGCAGGGAATCCAAGTTTTTCCCTGTTTGGATGATTGGCTCCTGATGGCCCCCACAAGGCATCATCTAATGGACAATATTCACTACGTTCTCTCCCTAATCCATTGTCTGGAAATCACAGTGAACATTGCGAAATCCTCCCTGACTCCAACACAAAAATTGAAATTCATAGGCACTCTGTTGGACACCACCTCTGTAATTACAGCCTTACCTCCTCGAAGGGTGTCGCTTATTTGCGACCAGGTTCAGACCTTGCTGGAGCTAACCTGGTCTCTAGTTTCACTCATTCTCAGGGCTCTAGGATCTATGGCTGCAGCCATTTATTTGGTTCCGATGGCTCGGTACCACATGAGGGTCCCTCAGTGGACCCTCGCAGTTTAGTGGTCAGCATGGCAGCATCCTCTGTCTTATCCCATTCGGCTCACCTCAGTGTGTCACAAGTATCTGTCATGGTGGATTCGATCTCCGGATCTCCTTGCAGGCAGAACTTTCGTTCCTCCAACTCCTGTGGCAACAATCACCTTGGACGCTTCCCTCCTGGGGTTGGGGGCATTTCCAGGGACAGACAGTTCAAGGGACTTGGTCACTCTCAGAGACCAAACTGCACATCAACGTTCTGGAGATGAGAGCAGTCCTTTTATCGTTGCAAACCTTTCAAGACTGCCTTCCTCACGGCACGATTGCAGTTCTATCAGGCAGCATAGCTGTTGTGTGGTATATAAACAAGCAAGGGGGCACACGTTCTTATCTGCTGTGTCACGAGGCCATGAGGGTCTGGGAGTGGGCGATGGCCACGGGGTGCTTTCTCATTGCAATGCACATTTCTGGAGCATCCAGTGTATTGGCGGACAAACTGAGCAGGGCTATATTGACTCCTCACAAGTGGTCTGCGATCTGTTTGCATCTCCTCTCAACCACAAATGCAACAACTTCTTTGCATTGATCCCTCCAGAGGGGGAATCTCCCAGGGATGCGCTCTCCCACAATTGGCCTCCGGGTCTCCTGTACGCCTTTCCTCTGTTATCCTTAATCCCCAGAGTACTTCAGAAAGCCAGATGCCTCAAGAGTCAAATGATCCTCATTGCTCCCTTTTGGCCTCGGCAAGTGTGGTTCCCCCTTCTACGGTCTCATTTGAGGTATCCACCCTGGGTGCTCGATCCAATTCTGGATCTGCTATCTCATCCCTCTTTTCTACCGCTCTCAAATCTTCAGACCCTACGTCTGACAGCGTGGTATGTCCACTTCCAGTGATTTTGGCTAAGTCCAGGCTAGCTTCACCCGTGAAGGAGATTATTCTTGCTTCCCAGAGGTCTTCCACCAGAAAAGTTTGTTCCAGTAAATGGAAGAAGTTTGCAGTTTGGACGAAGAATAAGAATTTAGACCCCTTCTCCGCCCCTATTCCCGAAATACTTCTTTTCTTGACCTCTGTCTTTAAAGAAGGAGCTAGTTTTTCCACTATTAAGGTACAGTTGGCAGCCATTTCAAATTTTCACCTTGGTGGTGATTCGACCTTCTCTGCACGCCTCTGTAAGGCCTTTTCAAAAGAGATTTTTCTATTAAGGCCTCCTGTTAAACATCCTTCTCCTCCATGGGATTTGACTTTGGTGCTTCAGGCTTTAACAAAACCTCCCTTTGAATCAGCGGCTTCATGCGATATTAAATTTCTCTCCTGGAAGACTGGCTTTTTAGTGACAATTACTTTGGCAAAAAGTCTCGGAGCTGCAAGCTCTTACTGTCAAGCCACCCTATTTAATTTTCCACAAGGACAGTACGTCTCTAAATTCTGATCCATCCTTCATGCCTAAAGTGGCTTTACCAGCGAATATTAACCAATGTATTCACTTACCAGTATTTCTCCCTAACTTTTCCAATAAAGGGGCATATATTCTGCACACATTGGATGTCCATCGTCAACTTCGCTTTTATTTACATTGAACATGAGAATTTACGCGTTCAGACCAACTATATGTGGCCTTCTCTGTTAATAGAAAAGGCAGGGGTATTTCGAAAGTCACAATTTCCTGTTGGATTTCGCAATGTATCTCCTTTATTTATTCTTCAGAGGGTATTTCCTTAGCCACACCAGTGAGGGCTCATTCAACCAGGGCAGTTTCTACTTCCATTGCCTTTGCAGATAGTCAGTCTTTAGATTACATTTGTGCGGCAGCAACGTGGTCTTCTCCCCACACGTTTGTTTCCCACTATAAGTTGGATTTGATTTCCAGAGGAAGGGCTTAATTTGGCTCCACAGTTCTTCGGTATGTCCTTCCTTGAGACCTCCCAGGATTTAGGTAGCTAGGGATTCTGACCCTAATGTGAGGAATGGTGACTAGATAACATCAGATTTATAGTTATGTACTTACCATAACTTGGCATCTGTGTTATCTGTAGTCACCATTCATCACAATCCCACCCTCCAGCCTCCTGCCTGGAATATTGGTTGGATTTGGAGGTTCTATTTGGTTTCTGTGTTTTATCTGTCTTCCTTCCTTGTGCAAACTCGATCTGAGGGAGTGTAGGGCAGAAGAGCATTATGAGAGGGGAGAAGCTTGAGCAAAGCTGTGTTCTGAGTATGCCGGCTCGGATTCGATATTGGATCCAAGACCCTAACATGATGAATGGTTACTACAGATAACACAGATGCCAAGTTATGGTAAGTACATAACTTTAATTGTTAAAGATCCCAGTTTGAATGTCAGGATTTTACTCAGGGTCTGCGTAATGCTTTAATGGTCTTAAAGCCTCCTCAAGGAGTCTGCCCCCCCCCCCCCCCACCCCAGTCTTCCATACTTGTTAAGAGGCCTAGGGAATTGGATTCCTCACATGAGGACTTGGACTTTGGAGAATAATTCCTTTGTTTATTCTTCCCAGATTCCTTCCTGTCTGAACTGTGGTTCAGAGGAATAGGATTCTTTGAGTCCAGATTCCCCCTTAGAAGAATTATCCTTTCTGGGACTGCTCCCAGATCTCAGACATTCAAAAGAGTCATTATGAGCTCCTACAAATGGAGTGTCCCAAACCTTCAGCCATCCCTCCTGTTTTGTAGATCTTTTCTGCTGCCTCTGTAGCTCCTGACTCATAGCCTCCAACACCGAAGAAACTGGATAGGTTCCACAAGGAGCCAGAGGACTGCAAGTTTTTGTTTAAGTTCCTTTTTGCTGATACTGCAGTGGTTGAAGTTTCTTCTGATAAATCGTCTAAGCTGCTGTCATCTACTAACCTCCTTCCTTCTGATAAGGATAGTACAGCCATGCAAATGTTAGGCAAGAAAGTTTATACTGTGCTACCTTATCCTTTAGGGCCATTACTTAACAGACACATATAACCAGGTATGTTTTGGCCCTCCTTTCCCAAGAATCTAAGGTGGTGTCTGACCTTCCTGATTCTGATGGGAAGGCTTCTGCTCTTTCCCTGCTTGGGTCCACTTGTCACGTTGCCCATAACTTGACAAAATATAGCTGCAGTGCAGCTGATGCCTCTTCCAGGGCTGCTGCTTTTGGTTCAGTGATTAGGCATTATTCTTGGCCATGTTTTCTGGCATAACCTGATGATACTAAAGTCAAGCTTTTGAATGCCTCTCTAGATAACAAAAATCTCTTTGAGATAGCTGCGGTGGTTTAAAGTCCCTCCAGGAAAAGGGTAAGGCCTTGCAGGAACTCAAAACTTGTTTTTGTCTCTCCTATCCCTAAATTCCAGAGGAATTATCCATCTAAGTCTGCCTTTCCTTGTAGACAGGCTCATCCCCCTTTAAAGATAATCCCTCTTTAAGCGCAACATGGATAACTGGATGGGAAGCAGAAAATACACACCTGGGATTCCACCTGTGTCCCTGCTGGACAGGGCCTTTGGGTGCTGACTTGTCTAAACATGGGCTAGGCTTATAAAGGACTCAGGGCCAATAGCCTAGTAGCCTCCTATGAAGGGTTCTAGCATGTCCTTCCTGTCCACTCAGACTCCTTCATACCAGAAGCCTTCTTTTTGGGACAAGCCTGTTTTTATTTGATGTTTCTCATTCCCTTCCCCTCAGCCAGGTCCCTTTGTATCTCTGCCTTTCTCTCTCTCTCTCTCTTCCAAATTGTGATCTGATCACCTCAGACTCTTGCTTTCTGTCTGTTATCCATCAGGGATATTTCATGGTTTGGTAATTCCTTCCCGCCTTTTCAGACATTCTTCACCTTCCTTGATAACAGCTTCATCATTTTCCAGAGGTTTGGCAGTCCCTTTTGGATCAGGGCACCATTCAGCTAATCTCACCCACCCAGGTAGGGGAGGGGGTTTTACTTCAGACTGATTTTGCTCCCTTGGAAGAAGGGTACAGGGAGACCCAATTCTGGATTTTTCTCTACTCATCACCTTTCTGAAGGTTCCTTTTTTTTCCATTTTCCAGATATTGTTTCTTCAGACCTTGTTTCCTGTTCTTCTTCTCCAGGCCTTTTTGGTTTCTTTAGACCTCAAGGATGCATAACGTCATATTCCCATCCACCCTCTGTTTGGGAAATGTTTGTTTCTTTGTTTCTTCTTTGCATTTTCAGTTTTGTGCTTTGCCCTTTGGCCTTTCTACTGTCCCAAGGGTATTCACCAAATGCCTCACTCCTATCATTGCTTTTTTGCAGGCTTCAGGGATACAGATTTTTCCTTCTCTAGATGACCTGCTCATTCATGCTCCTTCTTCCAGCAGTTTGTTTAAGGATCTCCAGTTTACCATTTGTCTTTTACACAGTCTGGGATTCACCATAAACTTCCAGAAATCATTTCTGATGCCTTCCCAGGGTCATGTTTTCCTTGGCGGCAGGCTTCTGACCATTCCCATGCTGGCATCTCTCCCTGCTTCCAAGGTTTTGTCTCTTGACAACCTTTTTACAGTCTGTCTTCTTCCTCTGTCCTCTCTCACGGCCAGGAAATTTCTCATGGTTCTAGGATTTATGGCCACCACTATTCACATGCTCTCTCATTGGGCTCCATATGAGGACATTTTGTAGTACCTGAAATCAATGTAGCTCTAACGTTGCCCCAGAGTTCATTGTTCCCTTTCTTCCTTGTCTCAAGCTCGAGCCTTAGTGGTGAATTAGTCAACTCTGTCTTAATTCTGGGCTTCCCTTCCAGGCTCTGATTCCCTCTCAAGAGCTGTTCATGAATGCCTCAGACTTGTGGTGAGGAGCTTCTTGTGCCCCTCTAAAGGTCCAAGGTCTCTGATCTCATCATCAGAGTTCAAACCATGTCAACATAAAAGAGACGAGTGTTCTGCTTCTGGCTCTGCAATCTTTTCATTCTCTGTTTTCATCCTGGCCCCCTCAAAGTCTTCACAGACAATACAGATGTGATGTGGTATGTCAACAAGCAGTGGGGCATATGGCCCTATCTCTTTTGCAGACTAGCTCTTCAGGTCTGGGATCTAGCTGTCAAGTATCAAGTGATTATTTAATTGGTTTATGTTCCCTCAGAGTACAATCTTGTGGCAGACTCTTTGAGATGGTCCAAAATGCAGACTCATGAATGGGTGCTTCACAGAGATGTGTTTCTGCACATAGTTCATTGATGTGGTATTCCTCAGATCTTTTTGGCTCCCCTTTGAACAGACAGCCGCCTCTATTCTGTCTCAGAGTCCGAAGTCGTTTGACTTGGAAAGTGGACATCGTGTCTTTTCCTTGGAAGGGAATGTTTATTTATGCACCCCCACCCCACTTCCTCTGTTGTTATGAGTTCTGCACAAGATCAGGCAGAACTCTCCCAAAATCTTGTTGGCCCAGACAACATTGGATGTTCTTCGTGTTTCACTGTTGCAGTCATTACATTTGGGTTATCTGCCTGCAAGTAGCCCTCAGCCGGCCTGAATACCAGAGTCTTGGATTCCTGCGTCGGATGCTGTCTCTTCTTCCATGACGTCAGGTCGTCAGGGGTATAAAACATGCAGCCGATGCCAATTACATCAGTCTTTCTTGCCACGCGGTGCCCGAAGCAAAAGCAGTTCACAAGTGCCAGTCGGCCAACTCCTGAAATTTTCGTTTTTGAATTTCAGAACCAAAGTCTTCAAAAAAAAAAAAAAGCTAAGTACCCCGTTGGGGATCCTTTTTCTTGCTCTTAACCAATGTCAGTAAAAGTTAGCAATTGTCTTACCTGTGGAAAGCAAATACTAAAGATTTTCATTCGTACTGCATTCCTTGCTTAGGTTCAGACCACGACGTCCCTTGCTGTCGGTTTTGTACCTTATTCAACCCCCGAACTATTCATCTGTCTATTTTTGCAGCAAAGTATTTTGGTACTGTGTATAACTATCGAGAAATGGCTTTGGTAAGCCATCTGACTACCGATATTCCGAAAAAATGTAAGGGTAAAGACAGAGACCGCATAGGTCCAAAACTGCCGATGATGCTTCATTTAAGCTAGTTGCCAGTTCGCCGGTACTCAGTGAGGTGCTTTCACAGCCCCTGATACCCGCTACTTCAGACTCGCAGGCCTCTACTAAGACCCATTCAGAGTCTGGTATGCTGCGAGATGCGTTTTCGACTATGGAACCTGCGGATGTCTCTACCTTGGATGGGTCTGGAGCCGCTGGCACCGGCTTCTGAGGGTGTATTCAGGCTGACAGACTTGCATTTTAAACCAACGACATCTTCTTCATCCAGGCCTAAAATTTGACCCACGCCTAGAAAACCGACGTCCAAACCACATGGTCAGGCCCATATGCCTAAAAAAAACAAATGCTTAGAATGGCTGAAGACCTTATTACTTTAATTAGGGGAAGCCAGCCTTCCTCCTGTAAGAGACCTAGAACTGATTTTCCTTCTGATTCTTCTGATCAGGATTCTGATATTTCTGTTTCTTTTGGTTACCAGGTTTTAACCTTATCTACCTTTGACGATTCTGATGCAGAGGATTTCATTCCCTCTGCATCCCCTCCAGAAGATTTTTCTTTTGGTGAAACCTTGCACAGTCTTAGGGAGCATTTCCGCTGGGAAAGCTAGGATAACTCTGACTCCAAAAAGAGGCTTAGGGAATTCTTACTCCTTCCTCAACACAGGCCTTTAGCTATCCCTCCTGTTCTGGACATTATAGATGATGCTTTCTTGGAATCTAGCCTGTCCCCAGACACTTTACCTCCAGCTCCCAGAAAACCTGACCGGTATTACACAGTACCTGACTCTCACAAGTTCCTCTTCAAGAATCCTACTGCTGATCCAGAGACCATTTCCCAAGGTCCAAAGGGCATTAAGGCCACTGCTGCCAAAAATCCTACTCCTTCTGATAGAGATTCTAGAGCCTTGGACAGATGGGGTAAGAAGGTATACACTTCTGCTACTTTGGCCATTAGGGCATTAAATTGCCAGTTTCGTATGTTAAAGTACCAGCAAACAGAAAATTATGTTGATTCCTGTCTGTGCTGAACACAAAGAATTACAGGATTTAATGCATTCTGCTGAACAAGTTGGTAAACATACTTTGCAATGTGGTTTTGACTCTTTAGAAGCATCTTGCAGGGCTGCTGTCACTGGGTCTGTACTTAGAAGGCATGCTTGGCTTAAGGAGCAAAACTTGCCAGATCATGTTAAAGCTAAATTACTGGATGCTCCCTTAAACCAAGACCACCTGTTTGGCAACAAAGCAGAAGAAGTTCTCAAAAAGATGGAGGAAAAAGCTAAATCTATGCAAACTGTTAAAGATTTCCTGTAAGTACAACCTCCCAGATTTAGTAGGCATTGGCTTTATTGGTCCTTTCCAGTCTCTTCCAGGCCTTCTCAGTCCAAATCCAGGAACAGCAGACCACCTAGGTTACTGTCTCAGGCTACGCACAGGTCTAAGCAGTGGGGGGCTCCCACTTCCAAAGCAGGAAGTAGTAAGACGCCCTCCTATGGAAAAATGTCACAATGACTTAAACTTAACCCTTCCAAGCCCTACTCAAATGTCTGCTTCCTTAGGAGGGAAGCTCGCCCTGCATGCAAAAAACTGGGGACTCATTACCCAGGACAAATGGGTTTTAAATATAGGTTTCCAAGGATACATATTCTACTTCCACACCCTACCAACCCCAAATGGTTGGCCAGACCTACCCCCAAATCAGTGGGCAGAGCCTCAACAACAGGTTCTCTCTCTTCTAAGTATCAGGGATATTCAACCTGTCCCAGCAGAAGAAAGGGGACAAGGTTTTTATTCAGTTTTCCTGGTAACCAGAAAATACATCTCCTGGCGTCCTGTCCTGGACTTCTCTATTCTAAACAACTTTTTGGTAATCCCAAAATTCAGAATGCTAGCACTTCAACAGCTGCTTCCTATGCTAGGCAAAGATGCTTGGTTGGCAACCTTAGACTTAAAGGAAGCTTACCTACACATTCCAGTAAGGGAATCTTGCATGAAATACCTCTGCTTCAGGCCAGGCTCTATGCACATCAGTTCTCTGCACTTCCCTTTGGCTTATCTACTGCACCCAGAGTATTCACAAAGTGCGTAGCTCCAGCCATTGCATTTTTCAGGCAGAGAAATATTCAAATATACCCATACCTGGACGATTGTCTGATTCAAACAGAAAGGCAGAACTTGCTATTAAAACATCTGGCATTCATAAAGAAGCTTCTGTCCTTACTGTGGTGCACCATAAACGAAAAGAAATCTCACCTTGGACCCTGCCAACAGATTATATTCCTGGGATCAAGCTTGAACACAACTTCCCAGATGTCTTTCCTCACTCCAGAGAAACAAGTTTATTTGACAACCTACTTCAAACTACTGGCCACAAAGACCCAGCTATCTGCAAGGAAAATTCTGCAAGCCCTGGGGTTCATGGCCTCTTGCATTCTACTAATTCAATATGCAAGACTGCATATGAGGAAAGTACAATGGTATCTAAAAAGCCTATGATGCCAACATTCTCAGGACCTGGAATCAATGATTCCTATCATTCCTTGTATAAAGACAGAGTTCCTTTGGTGGCAGAGGCCTGCTACCACAACAAGGGGCTCCCTTTCACTCTACCCCCTGCCGCCCAAACCCTAACAACAGACGCATCAGACTATGCATGGGGGGCTCACTTTGCAGGGCAGTGTATTCAGGGCAAATGGAACCAGAGTCAGATGCACCTGCATATCAACCAAAAAGAAATGTTACCTGTACAGAATTCCATGACAGCCTTTAAAGACCACATCCTACCAGGACAATTATTGGTAAAGACAGACAACACCACAGTTATGTCGTACATAACAAGCAGGGGGGAACCCACTCGTACCCTCTCTGCAGACTAGCCATGGCTTTGTGGAACACAGCCTTGAGCTACCAAGGGCACCTACAAGCACAATTCCTGCCAGGCAAGCTAAATTCACTGGCAGGCGACCTAAGCAGAAGTCTCATGAACCCACACGAATGGAAACTGGAACCAAAAATATTCAACCTCTTGAGGAACAAATGGGGGACTGCAGAGATAGACCTGTTTGCCTCCCCTCAGAACTACCAGTTGGACAAATGCTGCACAAGGACTCCCCACAGTCAAGCTTGGAAAGTGGATGCCCTGTCCTTTACCTGGGAAAGCCTCTCGAAGGTTCTGCTAAAGATCAAACAGGACAAGCCAAGGACAATACTGATTGCACCAGACTGGCCACGCCAGCATTGGTACCCCCTCTTGCGCAGTATGGTACTGCTGGAGCCATGGCACCTACCTCAGACACCTTCCCTCCTGTCCCAGCAGGCGGGCCAGATTCTGCACCCTCAGCGCCAAACCCTTAACCTTGCAGCCTGGTTAATTCCTTGAGCTCTCCAATAGCATCCCTCAGTAAGCAGGTGCTAGATGTCACCCTGGAAGCAAGGAGGCCTAGTACTAGAAAATCTTAGGCTGAAAAGTGGAAAAGATTCTGTTCCTGGAGCCAGACTCAGGGGAAGGGCACAACGGTGCCCAGCTTATCTCATATTCTTCAGTACTTAACAAAAATGCTCCACAAGGGCCTATCCTTTTCTTCAATTAAAATTCATGCCTCTGCCATTTCAGCACATTATAATACTGAACCACCCCTCTTCTCTCACCCCCTGCTAAAACAATTCCTCAGAGGGGCCAAAAATTTAAGACTCTCCAGGCAAGCCCTTACTCCAGCCTGGGACCTTAACTTTGTATTGGAAAAGCTCATTCTCCCTCCATTTGAACCAGCTGCAACTGCAGAGTTGAAATTCCTTTCTTGGAAAACAGCCTTCCTTCTAGCCATCACTTCAGCAAGAAGTGTGTCTGAATTACAGGCCCTCATGGCAGTGGAGCCCTTTATTATCTTCCATGCAGACAGGGTTTCCCTCAGGACCAATCCTTCCTTTATGCCCAAGGTGGTGTCTAGTGTGGTCCTAAATCAGTCCAGTCATTTGCCTACCTTTTTCCCGAATCCACAAAACAAAAGAGAACGAATACTGCACTCTTTAGACATGCACAGATAAATTAGATTTTATTTGGACAGGACTAAGCCTCTCAGAAAAATCTGAACAGCTGCTAGTTGGCTTTGCTGCAGGGGCAGCAGGGGAAGGCCATTTCAAAGCAAACCATTTCTAAATGGATAGCCCACCGCATTCATTTCTGCTATAAGCACCATGGAAAACCTACCCCACAGGGGATAAGATCACATTCCACCAAGGCTGCATCTACCTCTACAGCCTTCCTCAGAGGAAGGGACATCCTAGAAGCTGCTACCTAGAGCTCTGTACATACCTTCACCAAGCATTACTGCATGCCTATTTTTTCTAAATCCAGAGCTGGTTTTGCCACTGCAGTCTTGCAGGGCTTAATAGCTGGTCCTAATGCTCTCTAACTCCCCCCCCCTTAGCTTTGGGAATCAACCCAAATGTAATGACTGCAATAGTGAAACACGAAGAACATAGTACAGTTGTGTACACTTACCATAAATATAGATGTTCGAGTGTATTCACTGTTGCAGTCCTGGTTACCCTCCCTCCAGCCCCCTAACTTCTCTTGGCTCTTACTTTACTTCTTGTTTTGTGTATTTAAGCTTTCTGGTGTATTTGCTTTTTGATGGAGGTATAACATAACATATAACTGCTTCCCATTGTGTGGGCACCTGACATCTAGGGCAAGAAAAACTGATGTAATGGCGTCGGCTGCATGTTTTATACCCCTGACTACCTGACATCACGGAAG